>NW_028243954.1:0-26984 GCF_964263255.1 Lissotriton vulgaris | reverse complement strand
AAGGAACACAATGGGTTGCCCAGGCACCAAAATACACACCGGTGCAGGTACAGGTAGAAAAAGCCATTCTGAACAACTTGACCCCACTAACCCTTTAACGACAAACACATACCCGCACACTGCTAATCCAATCTTTAGAAACACTAAAATAGCGCTCCTAAAGCTCAACAAGAAACTGAAGATCAGTATTAAAGTAACCAAATCAGAATCACTCTGGGCTAATAGCAACACCAAATAGAAGGGCAAAAGTACCAAATACAATAAAAGGCATTTCACACCCACACCAACTGGAAAAAGGGACATCACCTATTACATTCTCTGACCTGAAAACGTCCCGCCAATTGGAAGACTTAGACCTGTGTAGATTCCTTAAGATAAAAGCAGCCTTATCAAAGTCAAAGCTAGCCAGCAACCAACCCTTGATCTTCCAGTGCGAAGCAAACAACACAATAGGCCATCAAGTCTCGCAAATATACAAACTACTTTGCCCTAAAACTACCAAGCTTAACACCAAAACACAGGAATACTGGGATACACATATTCACCACCCGCTAAACAAACACGAGTGGAATAACCTATGGTCCTCGGCCACCTGAAATAAGATCACCTCAGTTTTAGCGCAAACAAAACTCTGGCTACACTAAAAAACATTCTAGACACCATACCGATACACACACTAGGTCTCAGGGAAAATCCCCTCTGCTGGAACTGCAACACAGGGAAGGGGGACCTAGCGTATCTCATCTTCCTTTGCCCAACACTCAAGGGGTTCGGGGGAAGAGTATTTGATTCCATAGATAGTGTGTTTAAATGCAAACTTATAAGAGACTTTGCCTCGCTCACCATAGCATTTATTCTAACTGACCTCTCCTCCGATGGAGAGAGAGAACTAATGAACCTACTGCTGACCGCTGCAGTCAAACTGGTGCTAACAAACTGGAAGGACACCATCAAAACTACCTAAAAAGGCTGGCTAAACTGGATCACCCACCTCAGAGGAGCGGACCACTTGACGCTGAAATAATCTCCCTGATAAACGTCATCCAGGGGTCTGTGGGAAGTCTTGGATAAGGCCATGGTCATGTACGATCCTCCATAAGAAACTGACCCGAATATTCTTGTTGTGCCGCACAATGTTGTAACTACCTTGCTAGGTGGGGAATAAAATGCAACTGTCAGGTTGCATACTAAGTGCTTCTGGAGGCGCTGTTATGCGGAAATTGATGAAACACGATTCAGTGGAGAGCGGAGCATCGGAGCAGCGGAGCAGTCATGGCCTTATGGATCTTACGAAGCTTACGAACTTAGCTCTGCCCACTCTGCTGTGTGAACCCAACTATCTTCTCCCCTGCTCTTTCCCTCCTCTCTATGAGGGAAGCGATATCCGCAGCAGAGCAGCGGTTTGGAGGCGGTTCGGAGGCAGCTCCGAGGCAGATTCAGAGACAGAGGCTGAGACGCCGTGGTGACGCTGCAGAGCTGTTGCGGGATCCGGGATTCACAAGCCTGAGTCTGACGGTAAAAACGTCACGCGGCAAAGCGGCCGGTGGCTGCCGAGTAGTAAGGAGACGTGAGGAGCTGCAAGGGGGGGTTGCAGAGGGGGCAACAGCCCAGGTACCCCCACGGACAGCTATTCAAGGCCTCTGAGCCAGAAAAAAAACTTGGGGGTACGGAGGGAAACTCACCTACTTGCCACACTTTACTGCCCCTGCCCTCCTTATGACGCATTTCCTACGCAGCTCCTCTCAATTATCTATAGGTACGTGGAGCTAGCACCAGCAGCACCAGCAAGCACCAATGAGGTAAAAAAAGAGTGGGGGGTGCTATTGTCACATTGTCATTTTTCCATTTTCCAACATTGCCATTACCCAGGATTGACACATCCGGTTCAGGTTTTGTTTGACAAGCAAACGACAGTCAAAAATAAAGTCTGATTAGAAAAATTACGAAAATTATGAAATTATCAAGAAATTTCCAGTTACTGCCTGATTCTTAAGAGAGTTTTTCGAACAAAAATAATCATTGTGATATTGAGACATTGAGGCATTGGGTTATTTGAAAACAGTGCTCCTACATTTCTACAATTCCATGTTTTTCTCCCTTCCGCCTTCCTGCTGCTAGCACCACTTCCATTCCCCGACGGCTGCTGCTCATGGTTGCCTATCACTGTCTGCCTGCCGCCATTGTGTCCTGCTAAGCTGTGCAGTTGAGGTTTGTCTGAGGCCCATTCTGAGGTCATATTGCTACGCTGATTGGTCTTGGTGGTTTTGGCGGCTGAGGAACGGGTGTACAGGCAGTGAGCAGACAGGCTGGGGAGGCAGATGGTCTGCAGTCCGGGTCTGTGAGACAAGGGGGGACACAGAGCCTGTGTAAGACTCATCTGCTCTCTACTCAGACAGGTCAGCAGATAAGGCAGATTGAAGTACCCACTGCAATATTTTCTGTTGAACACCTGCTGGAAATACCATAAGTTTTATTGCGATCTAACCCCAAGAAGTACGTTTCCACTGGTTTGTATAAGGCATTATATAAGGTATCACAGACGGACTGATTTGCACACAGTTTGTCTACCAGGAAGTTTGATCTCTCCTAACTTATACTATATTGATATCACTGTATTATACAAATAACAATGCGTTCTGGAAGGGTGAGGCTATCTGCCCCCCCGGCACCTAGATCCCGCAAATCTAAAGCTCCAAGTATCATAAAGAAATCCAAGGCGCAACCTAAGGAGCTGAGTCAAACACTCATCTCACCAATTGCAAGAATGTTTGAAAAATGCTCCAAAATTCCTAAAAGATTTGACTTTCTAAAAGATTCAACAGGAGTCTTATTGTCAATGCAAGGTGATCCAACAATAGGAAACTTACAGGCACCCGTTATACCTATTAATGTTATACCATTTGATAATCAAAAAATCAAATTTCAACAACTTGGAATAAATGAAACAAACATGGTGGTCACAGAATCTAACAATCCAGTCGATTTTGTAAATCAAGTATCAATGAAAGCCTCGGACCAGGATCATTTACTTATAACGACCTCACAGGAATCTGATACTACAGGGATCACCAAGGAAGAAATAAAAACGGGGGAATCTTATGTTGTTTTGCATGGGGATTCCGGTATAGTAGCCATGCCATTTAGGCTACCTATAGAAGTCAATGTCGAAATAAGGAAAAATACAGCACAGATTGGGATACCAGTAACTAATAATCAAACTATGTTAAACACGTTGGATAGTTGCCCACTTAGAAGGATTCATCCAAAACGCAGGCTATCATTAAACAAGGAAAGTAGTGAACAAGGTACTCAAATAAAAGATTTACTAAATCCCAAATCCACTGAAACACTGAAACAATCAGACAAAGCAAATTTGGACAGGTAGATAATACAACCTGTGGGAGTCAAAAGAAGACGTATCTCTGAGCCTGTACAATTATTATACTGTGAAGACTATAATAGTAGCAACGAAAAAGACTTCACTAGTATCGATCAGAAATCGCGGGGGTTGTGAAAAAATCAAAACCATTGACAATCAGGACTTGGCCTCGGTTTGGGATATTTGTTATCAAACTTTAACACTTACTATCGAAGCATTATCAATTCAGTCTATTAAAATGGATATCCAAATTGACATTTTAGGCACAATAGCTAAAGCAGTTGCAGGAATAGATCTCAAACTAGCTGACCTTAACTCTTTGATAACCAGAGTACTGTCAGACAAATCAACATCCTATGTAGAATGTACACCAATAATTAACAAACTTCCAACTATTCCAGAGATTATTGGTACCATACTAGAAGATGCTAAAACAAAGCTCAATAGGGGCCAAAATTGGACAATAGATGATAAAAAAGGTATGAGTTTTACAACTGAAGTTAAACAAAATAAAAAAGATAACAAGCCATGCCAAATTGAATTGCAAACCGCTAATCAATTGACAGACAGAGTAATACCCAATACACTAGAGAATGCTAAAAACACTGAAATTAAGAAGTCAATTACACAAGAAGCGGAGATCTATAAAGGACATATCGACATTGAGGACATTGAGGATAAAATCGAAATGGACCAGAATCCATTTATTATGTCAAAAAGGAACAAGCAAAAGTTACGCAAAGTCCAAAACAAAGCAAAGTTAGTGGATCTAGTAGGTCTAGGCCCTCTAGAGGAAACACTACAAAACACATCTCTTAAGGGGAATAAAGGACACCAACCTATAAGGGAAATAACCAGGCAAATGTGTAACAACTCGCTAACACAATCAAATGCACAAAAAACTAAGTAGTATGATATATTTGCACTACATGGAAACAACACAAATACGGATAAGAAAATGGAAAATATCACCTACGGAGAAAATAAACCTAAAAACGACACAGCTGGCCATATAATTGTTATAAGTGAGCTTTCGGCTGATAAAGTTGCAAAAACCCAGAATCAAATACAACTCAATTGGTCCAATAAAACAAGATATAGGTAATACTGTGCAAGAAGAAAACAACTCAGGTACAATGTATGCTGAACTCACAGAACAACAAACAGTGACTCAAACTCAAAATGAAGAAGCAAATAGGAATGAACTCTCATCAATTAAACTGGTAAGAGAAATACAGAAACAAACGCCAAATAAAACAACCATAAATACAAGACAACTCCCATTGATTGTACCAGCAAAACCATTGGTATC
Source organism: Lissotriton vulgaris (assembly GCF_964263255.1). NCBI lineage: Eukaryota > Metazoa > Chordata > Amphibia > Caudata > Salamandridae > Lissotriton > Lissotriton vulgaris. The sequence continues at coordinate 22,293 of NW_028243954.1, read as the reverse complement.
TATTGCATAACAAAGTTGTGGCCAAAACAACAAAAAACGATCAAATACTAATAGTTAAATGTGGTAATAGCAAACAACTTATAAATATAGTCAAAAATGAATTGAACTCAAACAACACAGGGGATACAAAAAAACGGAAAAGGGAACAATTAATTTTTAAACCAGTATATGTGTTCAGAGGACAACAAGATACTTATTGTTCCTTTTTTCATCAGTTCCATCTCTGGAAAAATTGACAACTAAGGATATTGATTGTGTTGGTTTCCTAGAAAATCTAGACGGTCAATTACAGATAACAGTAATAACACTCGCTTCCCCTACCGTAGCTGAACAAATTATAAAGGAATAAGACACTTTCATGTAAAGGGGGAGTAATGGTTAATAGAATTATGCCAAAAGAATACCCCACACTACTTTTAAAACCACTAAATCTGTTAGGGCCATCCAACCTACTATGTTCTAAGAAATCCAAACCAACAATTAGATAAAGGTGCTTTAGATCAAGCAAAAGACAATAGCGATGGAATTAAAAATGGGATAAATGATTCATGGATTAAAATTGCCCTACATGGAAATAATACACAATGACAAGCAAAACAGGAAATAACAGTTGAACAAACAAATAAATTCACCACGGAAATAACAATTTGTTCTTGGAACGTAAATGGTACAACTAACTTAGATACATACCTGTCCCTGCCGAAAACGAGCGCTGGGAAGGCTACAGTTACATCTTTGTGGAAACCCCATTTTCCCCGCCCGGAACAGGACACGCTAACTCCGAGGCCACGCCCCCTAGCAGAATGCATAAATAGCGGGCTGAGTTGCTAGTGCGCTGGTTATTCGTATTCCTCCTGAGGCACAGCCGGGAGACTGCATTTGTGTTCACGCTTTTGTTTTTAAAAAAATCTGAAAAACTGTAATTTTTAGCTTCACGTTCCCCCTGACTCCTACACACGATTACTGTGTGCAGGCTCCTGTTCCTGCCGAAAACGAGCGCTGGGAAGGCTACAGTTACATCTTTGTGGAAAGCCCATTTTCCTCGCCCGGAGCAGGACACGCCCACTCCGAGGCCACGCCCCTTAGTAATCTCAGACCATAAGAATGTGCATGTACAGGAGGCGCAGCGGGCGCGTCGATTGCGCGCCGAAGGCGCGCATAAGGCAAGCTCGTCTGTGCTCATCTGCACCGAGACTGGGCCTTGGGCCACCCCCCTTACCCCTCAGCTGCCAGGACATATACACTACTCGCCAGCTTGCCTATATAAACTAAGGCCCCCGGTTAACTCATGCCCGTGGCACTCTGTCCAAGCCATGGACCTTCCTTCAATCTGCCCTACCTGTTCCGCACCTCTCAAACTTAACCCGAGCACAACAGCCACACAGGATTTCAAAATGCTCCTGCTAAACTGCCGCTCGCTGCCTAAGCACAGCACAGAAATGGCCACATTGATAGAAGAGCACACCCCGGACTTACTCTTCCTTACGGAAACTTGGCTTACCAGTGAATCCAATCCAGCGATAGTATAGTCCCTCCCCACCGGCTATCAAATAACTCAGCAAGACCGGCCAAAAGGGAGAGGAGGAGGCCTTGCTATCATTCACAAGGAGCAATACCTTTGTCGTCTTTCCCCGAAGACCATCTCGGACTGCAAGAGCATGGGCTTTAACATCAACCTCTCACCTAACATCTGCTTCTCAGGCACTTACATTTACCGTCTGCTCGGCCTTCTGAAGCAGTTTCTTCTATCCCTGCCATCGAATGTGGCCAGTAGAGTCAGCACCTCCTCTAGCTATACCGTGTTGGGTGACTTGAATCTACACTTCGACTCCCCCTCAGACCTTTCAGCTGCTATCCTATCAGATGACCTAGCAGCTCTACAACTCACTCAACGCGTCCCCTCCCCCACTCACAAAAAAGGTCATTTATTAGACCCAATCTTCTCAAATTGTTCTGAGATCACAGTGGACCCAGGCATCACCATTCCATGGACGGACCATTTGTTAATCCCCTTTAAATAGTCCACACCTAAATTCTCTCCTCCGGCTCCCACCACCAAACTCAGGCGGGCCTGGACGCGCCTTGAGATTGATAAGTGGTGCACAAAACTGGCCAGCTCACAACCTGAAATTCAGGATGATCCCGCCCTAGCAAACCAGGCATATACCAACTGGATCTCCCAAACTCTTGACTCTACTCTCCCAATGCGCAAGACTGTACTAAAGCGGCCTCAAAAAAACGCCCCATGGTACACCCAGTCCCTCAGAGAAAAAAAGCGTCTCTGTAGAAGGGCGGAAAACGCTGGCGCTTAGATAAATCAGCGGATAACAAAATCCGGTACCGTGAAACGATAAACGAGTACAAATCCCAAATAAAAACAGCTCAGTCGACGTACTTCGCCAAAAAGATCCTGAATGCAAGATCTAAACCTAAAGAGATCTTTCAGATCATTAAAAAGCTAATTAATCCATCCCCAGCGGTGCATGTCGAGAAATCTGTCACCCAGTGTGATGACATCGCCGAATTTTTCTACCAGAAAATAAACAAAATCTATTCAGCTTTTCCTCCTCCAAACACTGACCTGTCCATTCAACCTAATAACCTCTCCAGCCTGCCGCATCCCCCCACCCCTTTCAACTTAACTCACTTCCCCCCACTAGACCTCTCCACTTTAGAATCACTGGCCCTCAGTGTCAAATCAGGTTCCCCGTCCGACCCTGCCCCTCCTGACATCCTAATGGCAGCTTCCCATACTATCTTGCCCGTCATCAGAGAGGTATTAAACTCTTCCATCTCCTCTGGCACTGTCCCATCCATGTGGAAGCAGGCCATGGTCAGGTCTCTGATCAAGAAACCCAATCTGGACCCGTCTGATCTGGCAAACTATCGCCCTATTTCTCTGCTCCCTTGGCTGAGCAAGGTTCTGGAGAAATATGTGAACCAACAGCTGGTGTCCTATCTAGAGGACCACCATATACTGGATCCCACTCAGACGGGCTTCAGACCTAAGCACGGGACAGAGACCACCCTCCTCATGGTCGTAGAGGAAGCGAGAAAAATCTTGGATCAAGGAGGATCAGTGGCAGTGATCCTCCTTGATCTAAGCGCGGCTTTCGACACAGTGTGTCATGACACCTTACTAAGCCGCCTGTCTAGTGTGGGGATTAAGGATAGAGCATGGGCTTGGTTTGAATCCTTTCTGATGAACAGGTCTTTCAGGGTTTTTGACGGCGACTCAGTTTCCTCCAGTAGACCTCTAATTTGTGGAGTTCCTCAGGGCTCCTCTCTGAGCCCTGCTTTGTTCAACCTATACATGAAGCCACTGGCCAGTGTCGTCCGCCCTTTCGGAGTTAAAATCATCTCATATGCGGACGACACACAGCTGGTGGTCTCACTGGCGCAGGAGTCATCTCGAACTGCACCAGGCGGGCTCAGAGAATGCCTGGAGGAAGTGAGGAGCTGGATGACGTCATCATCCCTGAAATTGAACGGAGAAAAAACTGAGATAATGCTCCTAGGACCCTCAGAACCGGCCCTTCCCCCTTCCCTATGGCCCCTTAGCCTAGGACCGCCGCCAACCCCAAAAAACTCCATCAAAAGCCTTGGTGTTTGGTTGGATAGCTCACTCTCCTTCAACACCCAAGCCACTAAACTCTCAGCTACATGTTTTGCCATTCTGAGAGTACTAAACAAAATCTTCCCCATCCTCCCCCTGGAAGCAAAAGAACTATCAAATAATTTTGCTACAAGAGACCTGGGCAATAGCCCTGTTTATAATCCACGGTTACAAAGGATACTATGTATCTGCTATCAAGCAGAGCACTTATGGACGCCCCTCAGGCAGCCTAGCAATTTTCATCTCAATTGATCTCAATGCAGAACACGCGGAAGTAGTCACAAACAGTACTAAGGTACAGTCTATACTAGTAAGGTATAGGATGTACGAACAAAAAAGATCATTGAAGTTGGTTAATATATATATCCCTCCTACGACTATATCTAGGAAAACTATGTGTCCCTCACTCTCTACGTACTTGCTTGAGAAAAGGATGAAGAACCCCCTTATGGATTTTATTATTACAGGAGATTTTAATCTTAATCTTTTAATACCATTCACAAGGGACACATTAACACAGTCACAAGACCACCAATGGTCAATCCCAGTTCAAATAACAGAGCCTTCAAATAAACAAGGTCCCCAACTAATGGGTATACATTTTATAAAGTATATGGAAGCCTTGGGGTTACAAACACTCAATGGAAGATTTCCAACAGACTCACCACCAGCATGGTCCTACTATACCCACAGTACTAAATCCAGTATCGACTATACTATGGTATTATTGAATATCTTTGGCAATTGTACATCTTACCCTCTAAAGAAGGTCCTGGAGAGTGATCACAGTCAGCAAATCATCACCACATCATTCAAAAACAAAAATCACCAAATCTATCTAACAACTGAAGGTCAAATTGGACAGAGTCACAAAACAACCGATTGACAAGCGATCTGGCACTAAAACGGCTCAGGGAATGCAGCGAAGAGGCACCATTTGCATCGGCAATCAAGCAATGGGCCAGTTTTACCTCCAGATTGCCCTCCTGCAAAGGTAATCCAAATATCCTAAGATATAGCCATGTGACTCAAGCAGTTAAAAGGGTAACCCATATTAATCTCCCATATGCAGTACAGAAAATGAAACAAACTAGAAATAGATTAAGGAAAGAGCTGACTAATTTCCCAGATATAAAAGAATTTAAAACCGCCCGAAAAGAGGAAAATAAAAACTTAAAGAAGATAATATGGAATGAAAAAACTGAAGCTAATAACATTCTTTGGACTCGTGTATTTTATGCTAGTAACCAAGGAAACACATGGGAGTTCTGGAAGATGATTAACAGCTTAACAAGGCTGAATAAAGCGGTAGTCTCATCAGTATTGACTGAAACAGAATGGGTGAATTTTCTGAGTCACCATCTAAATCCACATCCAACAGGACACTGAACCAAGGAGCACAGCCTGTGGAAGGAAATTGCAATAACAAAGCAAAAACTAGTCCTGGAAATAACACAAGAAACAGAAAGATGGGGCAGCAGGACCGAATGGGATACCCTTTGCTGTACACAAAGAAGATCTGGAAACATGGTCAGAACTTCTTGTAAAGGTCTTTAAAGAAGTAGTTAATAAGGGGGAGATACCAGAAAGCTGGAGAGGTACTTTAATATCCCAGATATTTAAAAAAGGAAATTGGGCGCTTCCGGAAAACTATCGTTTAATAACGCTACAGGACACCGATGCAAAATTATTTGCAGCCCATCTGCTAACAATCTTATCCGACTCGGTAAAGAGGAATAGCATTCTTACGCCAGACCAAACCGGTTTCATTAAAGGACATCTTCCAATATCCTGGCACTATCTATTTTAATGGAAAAAGCAATCTCAAACAATGAATCATTATTCTTATGTTTTGTTGATTTTAAATCAGCTTTTGACTGTGTCAACAGAGATCTATTATGGGAAAAGTTACATGCACAAGGAATTCCCCCACCTTTAATATATCTGATCAGTCTCCTGTATACAAAAACTTGGGCCAGAGTTCATATTGGAAATGGCAGATCATTAACTGAGGGGGAGTGAAGCAAGGCTGTGTATTGGCACCTTTATTATTTAATCAGTTTTTAACTGATCTACCTGGAGCCTTGAACAAGATAAATGCACACCCACCTAAGCTTGGAGATAAACACATATCAAATCTGCTATATGCAGACAATGTTATCCTTTTAAGTAGAACAAAGGTAGGTTTGCAAAGGTTAATGACATGTACACAGGAGTACGCAATAGAGAACAAAATGGTAATAAATAATCAAAATCCAAAGTTATGCTTGTTTCAAAAAACTTAAGATGGAAGTACAACACAAAATGGTTCTTAGGAAAGGAAAAAATGGAGCAAATTAAAATCCATAGATACCTGGGAGTGGTTTTTAATGATAATGGTAGCTTTAAACCCCAGAAATTGGATATCGCAAGGAAAGCAAACTCCCTAACAGGTGCATTTGGGATTATAAAAAGTATTTTAAGCTACCAACCTTTACTTTGGATGAATTTGGGCTTAAGGGGATTTGGATGCCTACTATTCCTCAGGAATCTTAAAAAGAAATTGCGACTGAGACAACTGATCTCCTATCGTTGGTAAGTGAAAAAGAGTCCCTGGTTAAAAGAAAGCATTCTTGGTCCACAATAAATGCTTAAAAAAATAAGAGCCCTCAACAATATTTGAATACAGCTTGGACTTGGAAATATAAAAATATATTCATGAAAGCACAATTCGGAATATTACCCGGAGAATCTCATGTACTTCCATGGAAAAAACTCGAAAATGACATATCATGTTGGTTGTGTAGCACAGGAGAAGAAAACATTATACACCTACTGTGCCTCTGTCCAGCATTAAAAAACAAAAGATTAACACTGTTAAAAAGGTTATTCAACAAAAGATCTTGAAGGACTTGCAGACAAGCACTGCTCCAGTGTCTTTGCCCAGACGATATACTCATTAACTCTGCCTTCTCAAAATTCTAGGCATTTGCATGGAAAAAACCTGAATTTTTATAATATTAACTGTCATACCGTTCATATTTTTCTCTTCTTAACTTTTAAACATATAAATTTAAAAATTTAAAACAGTTTTATAATCCATGTGTACTATTTTAAAAGTTTAACGCTTTATTTTTGAAATCACTTTCTTTTTACCGTATTATCGTAATTGAAATGTTTATACTGTGCATTCACTTGTTGTATAGATTTTAAATAATCCATCAATAAACATCAATCAATACTAAGTGCTCCTCCTGTTAAGTCAGGATGGCATATTTCTCTGCCTGTCTGTCCTATCCTCTTCCTCTGCTTATTTCTAACTTTCCTATACTTTTCCTCCTTGCACCTACTTCTCTATCAAAATCTAGCCATCAAGGGGACAACCACACGAAACATACTTTACTATTGTGTCTATGACATTGACTGTTAACCCATATAACAGCTTTGTGTTTTTTGTATATACCCTATATAAATTTTTTTTAATAACAAATAAATACCTTTCCATTTCCGAGGAATGGTGAAAATATTGATTAGCAAACTTTGCATTAGTGGGGCAACTCCATCAAGACATCACGGCAGTCCCTCAGAGGTTCTTTTGGAAACCAGGTATGGGCCAACTTATCAATCCCGATAATGAACCACCCCGGCAGATTGGCATATGGCTTTCCTACCGATCAATAGATTTTCACTTCTTAGAAGATGCAGTGACCCCGACAGACATCACCAGGATGTTGATTACAAGCTCTGCATATCTATCCTGTCAAAAGTAATACCATATAAACCTGATGGTAGCAACATGGAACATCGGGGGTAAGTTGAATGAGGAAGCATGGCTTGAATCAATTAAAAGCTTTTAAATTATCCATCTACAAGAAACTCAGCATACAGAACCATTCCACATTGATGGGTTTTCTATGGTCATTACCCCAGGAGTTCCCTCCAGGAATGGAAGAGCGAAATGGGACTTGCTGTTCTGGTTTCCAATACATTCCCCTATTTTTAAAGTAAGTTTACACTTAATCACAATTTTTTTCAATAGTTGTGGTTTTTATCTTCTAATAATCAATGTTTCTTAATAATAACATTTCACAATAATGTTTTTCATAATAGTATTATTAAGGTCAGAATGCACTTGAGAATGAGCTAGATTCCTATATAATACACATTGGTAGTGATTGTTTTATTATTTGGGCTGGGAATTATAATGGTAAGACATGTGATATATTGAAAGGGGAACATTGTGGTTATAGGAATAAGCATGGAAAAATGTACTCCCATTTCCCACAAAATCTAAGGAGCCACTTTTAATGGCGTTATGCACAGATATAAACTAGAACTATCGGAACTCTCCACTTCAGAGGCCCACATCATCAGGGTTTTCTGTAATAGTACCTCTGCAATCTCAGGAGGCCTTAAAATCAAGAATAAAAATATTAGATGGTGTGAATATTATTGTACCAAAGCACTCGGATTAACAAGAAGCAAGTGCCAACCATTTTGTTAACCTGAGAATTCAGTTGGAGGTTCTGATCAACCATCACCCCAAGATTGATTTCTGTGTTAGAAGGGGGAATAGGCGCGCCAGTAGGAGACAACTGAAAGATGGGTAAAACAGGCTGAACAGATATTCTGGAAGAACACAGGACCACTTCCGTTTTAGAGCTGTTAATATGTACTTAAGCCACTTCATGGTTACAAGTCATACACTTGTGAAATTGAATCATTCCAATCCAAGAAAAACACAAGCTGGGTGTTCTCCGCATATTTTACCACCTCCACTCCAAAGGATCTACTAGTGGAATGAGAGGCTGCAAATGAATGTTAAAGAGCACAGGACTAATCCCAGAGCCCTGCCGGACCCTCCAATTTTAAGGAAGACTTGTCAGCGGAGAAGGCACACTGTGTCCTGTATGTTAGATAAGAGCAAAGCCAGTCAAGGGTGCGACCAGTTACATCCTAGTCTGTAAGTCTCTCGAACAGTATACCATGGTTTACAGTGTCAAAACCCGCTGACATGTCCAACAGCATCAAGATCACTGACTGGCCACTGTCCACCCGCATCCTCATATCATCAAGCACCGTAACAAGTGCTGTTTCAGTACCGTGCTTGGGCCGAAAGCCAAATTGCATCTCGTCAAGGAGCGAATACTCCTCAAGATACTAGGATAGAGACTTACTGACGATGCAATCCGGTATTTTATCAGGATATGACAATAAAGAATTTGACCGATAGTTGGCCACACACCCGTGTTCAATCATGATCTTTTTTAGAAGAGGGGTCACAACTGCTTCCTTCTAGTTTTTAGGGACCTCCCCCATACTCAGAGATAGACCACAGATCAGTTGTAAATAGGGAAAGAGCTTGGCCCCGTATTCCTTCCAGATTCTGTGGGGAAGGGGGTCAATGGGGGACCCAGAGGTAATACCCCTGGCTAAGGTTTCAAATTTTTCCCCGTCCGGAATGTGAAAGCAATCCAGAGTATGCTGGCCGTCTTTTAAAATGGTAGGGTTGCTGGGCTTCGAGTCCGGTGATGGCAGAAGACACTGCTCAGCATTGGACAACTGAGAATCAGGTTTTTCCACCACTGTTGGTGGATCAAAATCCATAACTATCTTGTCGATTTTTACCTCCAGATAGGAAGCTGACTCATCGCATAAAGCTTGAGTAAATGGAATTTTGTTATTAGCACAGTCAGGTTTAGACAGACTTCTTACTAAAGTGAATATAGCTTTGGTGCTATTAGCTGCTAGAAGACAGGTATTAGCAAAATACTCAGCTTTAGTTTTCGCTCAAGTATTTTTGTACAGATTAAGTTGATTTTTAAAAGCATTTTTATCTGAATCACTATATCCTTTTCTCTCGGGCTTTTCGGACACTTTACCACCCATCCTGTGTGCTCGCAATTCCTTGTTAAACCAGTGGGCTGAGGGTTTCTCTCTCTTTTTTTGGCTTCTTTGCAGGAATATGCTCATCAAGCCTGTCTCGGAACTGCACAGAGTCGAATTGGTAATTCCAGTCTGCCGACATACTGGAGCCCAGGCTGTCTAAGTCATTCCAATGCATGGGATTTTTAAGCTTACTCAATGTGGCCCATTTTCTGCTCAGCCGATATTGCCTCTGATGATACATTTTACAATACATGTCAGGCAGAGTAAGCCTAAAATTTACAACACTATGATCAGTCCAGCACAGTGGTAGAACATGTGTGATTGTAGCCATGTTGAGATTAGCAAACAGTAGATCTAATATGTGTCCACCCTGGTGCGTAGGTTGCAACCCCAGATGGGGCATATCGAAGCTTGTGTAAGCTTCCGACAATTCTTTAAGCGCTGTGTCCATCGGGCCATCAGTCAGAGACAATCTCTTTGGAAAAATCCTCTCTTGCAAAGAGACTCTGAAGAAACTTGATCATTTCTTGTGAATTGTGATCAGTCATAAATTACACCTCTCACCATTTACTAAAATAATCAGCCACAACTAAAGCAAATCCATACTTTTTTAGGCAGAATGAGAAATGGCCCCACAAAATCAATGGCAATCGGCAACCATGGACCATTGGGAACCATAACCTATTGAACAGGAGGAGAGAGACTTTTTATAACTTTATCGATGGAACAACATGTCACACAACCTTCAACAACATCAGTCATTTTTCGGTCCATGGAAGGCCACCTCTAGATAGCTTGGATCATTTTTTTTGTATTGGTTTGACCAAGATGGCCGTCAATAATGTGACTGCTCAAAGGCTCCGGGGGGATACATTTGTTCCCCCGCATGATAATTTCTCCACCCTTCAAAGTCAGTTCATCTGCAATTTTTGCAAAAGGCCACCCCGAAACAATGAACTCTTTAACTTTCTTGAATACAGAATCAGACTCCATCCCATGAAACCACTCCTGTTCCTAAAAACAACTCAAACTGCAAACATCCACAGCAGCAATAAGGAACTTCTCATCAGCATCACCGTCAAGTTATTGTTTATGCAAAGGAAGAGGAAACCTTGAGAGAAAATCAGCTCTGGTGTTTCTCCCCCCAGAAATATGTGCAACCTCAAAATGATATTGTTAAAGTTTAGAACTTAGACTGGCAATCCTAAGAGTATGATCTTTTACAATATTTCCCTCAAGAATAGGAATAAGTGGTTTATGATCATTCAGGAGACTAAAAGGCTTATCCCACAGAAAACATTTGAAACTCTGTACTGCCCAACAGCACTCCAACAGCTCACATTCAATAATGGAGTAATTATTTTTACTTGAGCGTAAAGCCTGTGATGCAATACAGTGAACTCTTTTCCCTGTTTAACTTGAGAAATCATGGCACCCAGACCATAAAAATTGGCATCAACAGAGACAGTACACTGATATTTGGTATCAAAGGGTGTAAGGATCCTCCTAGACCCCAATTCTTTCTTGATCTGAGAAAACTCGTCCATACAGACATCATTCCAGGCAAACTTGACCTTTTTCTTAAGTAATTCTCTCATGTGTACAGTCTTGGCCACAAAGTTGGGAGTACATTTTGTATACAATTCACACGTTCCCAAGTATGAAGACATCAGCTCTTTGGAAGAGGGACAAGGAGCATTTACAATGGCCTCAATAAGACCTTCTCTAGGAACAATTCGTTCTCCAGGAAAAGGTTTGCCCCAAATACTCAATGGATTCTCCACCAAAAACACATTTAAGTTTATTAGACATGATACTTTTACCCTCTAACGTCTCTAAAACAGTGGTACGATTTTTGTTGTGAGATTCCTTGCAGTTACCAGCAACCAAATTGTCGTCTTGAAAAATGAGCATGTTAGTGACCCCTTCCAATAACTTTTCCATGATATGTTGAAAAACTGAAGCCGTTGAGGCAAAACGGAAAGGCATACTCCTAAACTGAAATGTCCCTATGGGAGACACTAAAGCAGTCAAATGTTTAGTGGCAGGGTCTAGTTCAATTTGATGATACGCTAATGCAAGATCAATTTTTGAAAAGTATCTTTGACCAGAAAACTTGGACAGAATATCATCAATACGGGGAAGGGGATGTAAGTCCACCCAAATCTCCCTGTTCATGCTGCCCAAGTCTATGCAAACTCTGAGACTCCCATTTTTCCCCCCGCTATGACAAAGGGGGAAAACCAAAGGAAGGATTCAAAAGGTTCGATGACCCCTGACTCACACACTGTCTAAAGTTTTACTGAAAGATCATCTCTGACATTAAACTGCACATTATGTAACTCGTGTTTGATTGGGACAGCACCTTCTTTAACTTGATAAGATTCTTAAAACCTTTAATGCATCCCAAAGTGTCACCAAAATCCTTAGGAAATCTTTTGGACCAAGACATTAAATTGTCCTGCTGGTGATGTTCATTCACAACCGAAACTTCCTCCGGAATGCCAGGTCTAAGTGTCATGCCAAACAAGCCCTGATAGTACCACCCAAGAATGTTAATACCTTTCTTTGCCACATACACTTATCCACAGATGTGTCTGTCTTTAAATACAAGAGACGTTTAAAAAAACAGATTACTCAATGTTTCTGCCTTTATAGGAAACAGGACTTCTGTCAGGAGACTTGAGGTGCCTGTCTCTTCACGTCTTTTCAGATAGTTCATCAATGATCATTGTCATGTGTGCACCTGAATTGACAAACAACTCAAGAGGCTTACCATCCACTACAACCTCAACAACAGGATCAACACAATCCTCAGAATCATTTTTTACAACCAGAACTAAATCTGTTAATGAGCTAACAACTTCACACACCGGATTAAACGTATCTTCTTCAGTGTACACTCACGATGCCACTAACACCACACATCTTTGCACAGTGACCTTGTTTGCCATACTTGTGGCACAATGTATTCTTTGCTGGACAAATCCTGGAATCTGGAAAATGAGAAGGAAATCCACATTTTGTCCAAACATTTTTTAAAAACCCTCATCCCTTCTAATTTTTGTGTGTGATGTAGCTAACCCTTATTTGCTCAGATTGATTTTTGTCTTTATCCATGTGTCTTTCTCAATGTCATCCTTACCATCATTGATAACATCTACGACATTCTTTTCTGGTTTTAATTCCTGCAACCCTTTTTGAGAGAGCTCAATACTCCTAACTATGGATTATGGGGCATATTACCAACAACTAGCGATAATTATGGCTATGTTGGTTTAGCGGAGATATTTTTATCACTGAGCTGCGGCGATTTTTATCGCTTAGGAACCTTGCTATTATCAAGGTTTATCTCCTAAGCGATAAAAAGTGTCCGAAATGCATGAATATCGCTGAAAAGTCAGCGATATTCATGCATTACCGAGCAAATGCTCTTAGCCATGTTATCCACCTACCATTAGATAACATGGCTAAGAACTGCTCAGGGGCAGGTATTAGCTTTTGGAGATATTCGCGCTTAGCGCGAATATCTCCAAAAGTTGGTAATAGGAGATACCGATGTTAGTGACTGTTTCCAGTCGCTAACATTTTGGCACGACCACTTTGCATGTTATTAGTGATAAATATCACTGACATGCAAAACAGGGCCCAAGATGGTCGCTATCTCCTACTAGCTGTCGCTAACTGGTGTTAGAGACAGCTAGGTAATAGGGAGATAATTTTATCTCCGCTTCCTTGGCTTTTAAAGCCAAAAAAGCGGAGATTAATCCCCTTGATAATATGCCCCATAGTTTCTTGTAGCTAAGGATTTTTCAGAGTAAGTAGCTTTTCTTGGACTTTTTTATCACTACATTGAACAACAATCTAATCTCAAATGAGTTGAGACGTGAAATTCTCAAACTCACACTCTGTCGCAATTATGTGTAAGGCTGCTACATAGGATTCAATGCTCTTGTCATTGTCTTGTACTCTTGTGAAACATGTCAGTCTGGCTACCACAAAACTGCTTTCCACATCAAGTTGCTTCTGCAACATACTGACTGCTTGTGCAAACTCATCTAGTTCCTAAACTACTGGGACTTCTTCCAAAGAAAGAAGATGCTCTAACACAGCTTGTCCTTCAAACCCCAAATTATGTTCTAAAAGGAATCGTTTTCTCTGTGCACTAAATCTTCTACCCCCCATGGTGCCTAAACAGTTTTAAAACGTTCTGTACCAAACCTTCCACCTAACTGGTGGATCACATTGAAACTGTAAAAAGGGGGAGGAGGTTGGACATTTTGCATGTTGAAAACTAAAATAATTTAAAAACACAATATTGAAAGTCCACCTGCACTGTAAAAGTTAGGTGTAATAAACACACATGTTTCCTAAAGAAAATTAAGAGAAAACAAAAACTGTGAGGCAATGCTTGAAGACCTGAAAAGCAATAATTAGTTGTGACTAACACACATTTTCCCAAAAGATAAAATGGCAATTTTAAAACAAACTGCAAAGCATCCATTTAGAGACTGAAATTCACCTGCAAAGCAAAAATTAACTGAAAAAATAGTTTACTAAATGGTGAAGACACTGGAACCACTAAAATCCCTGGATTAATAAACTAAGGTAAAAAGACTCTTAAAAAGCACCTTCTCATTACTTCCAGTACACTTATCACTTTACTGAAGTTTGTCTATTACATAAAATAAACACTTTGCCACTTCCTTAAATACCACCTCACTATCCCAATTAGCTTAAATACGACACTTGAAGAAGTTCAAGTTACACACTTCACCACTTCCTGAGATGCATGAAATGTCACCTCCGTGTTTCTTTAAAAAGAACTTTGCCTCTTTCAGCTTTCCTTCCTTGAAGATAAATATTTACAGCAGTGTTTCTTCAAATAATGTCTTTCTTCACCGCTTTCTGCTTGCCTTCCTTTAGGACATATAATTATGGCACTCTTTCCTCAGATAAAGTTTCTCCGGTTGACACTTGCCTACCATTGACGGAGGAATATTAATCCCAAATACGCACACGTGGGTTTGGAATGCATGTTATTAATGGAGATGTTGACGTACATGATCCTGGAATGCACAATTGTGGAATCCAGTCAAAAACAGAGTGACGTAGGCATGCTGCTTCTGCTGAGAAAGAGAACATAGTGACATGGATCTCTCTTCACGAGCTCTGTCTCTACATTCTATCACATCATCAAAAGGAGGAGGACGTGAGATGGAGAGGATCTCTGTGCCTCGAAATAGAAACAGCAGAGACAGGAACCAGCAAGACTCAATGCAGTAAAACCAGCTAAGGATACAAAAATCACACCAAGGATGGCCCGAAACTGAAAAGCAACTCACGGTTTGGCAGAGTCCTCTGACAGCTGGCAGAGACAGATTTGGCCTGAAACATAAGACTCGTGCAAAGTCCTCAGTAAACTGGCAGTGACAAACTGTACCTGAAACTTGAGATGCAGCAACATTCAACTAAATACTCACATAAAACACTGAGAATCAACATTCCATCGGTGTTAGAGATAGGAGGGTACAAATGGATAAACGCATAAATGAGGAGGATGTCACCATGTAGAAAATTAAAGTAAGGAGATGAAGTTGCGGAAGCACTAGGTTGGCAAATCGAGGCAAACAGATAACAGGAGCAACACACTTGGGTGCAGGCACTCAAGGGTCAGTCAGCTTGTCACCAAATTGAAGTGATTACGCTGAGACAGTTAGATAAGGTGACTTCATGTTTAATGACCGTTTGCCTCTCAGCTCCCAGGAACTGACTCCTAACATTCAAACATGTACATTCTATTTTCGTGACAATGACATCACATATGCCACTGAAGAGATTGAAGAGATTACTACAACTTGTCAGAACTTTAATTATGCATTATATTTCCTGCAACCGCTTGACCACTGATGTATAATAGAATAGGTTGACATGATGAATGAACATTGGCATTCTTTTTTTTCATGGAGGAAACCATGTTTCAATTTGATTTCACTTGTAGGTATATTTCTTGTTTTTCAATGTTCAACTTTTCCTCAAACTGAATAATACCCTGCTGTGCTTGCTGAATTGCAGTTTCTACCTCATGCATGGCTGTTGCTGCTTCATATTCAAACATTGATTGTCCAATCGGAGCTTCAGTCATTGAACCAGAACTTTGACTGCATTATGAACTTTCTCTAACTATTTAAGCTGCAATTGAGCTGCAATTGTTCCTTCTTGTTCAATCTCATCATTTATCATTTTATAAGTAAGTTGGAAAATTGTACACTGAGTATTATCTTCAGTTGCATTAAAATTACCTTCATAGCATGTCAAAATCTCCAAGCAATTCGGTTTCACTACACCAAGACTTAAACAGTTTCAGAAGTGCATAATAGAAAAAAAAGTCTCTTATCTGGAGTTTCACAACTGAGATTTCTGCGAATAATATAATTCCCTTTGACATGTTTTACTTAACATCCATCACATCCAATGACTGCATATTTTTCTTCTTTTATATGATCTGCAACATAACGAGCAACAGCAAATGAGTTGTCTGCAACAAACTGATTATACATGTTTGCGTTCCACATTTATAAAACAACTATCATCCACCCTCTCCACTGGGGAATAGCCTTTGAAAATAGTGAACTTCTAAACTTATATCCAATAAACTCACTGGAGTTCCTTTTACTTCTTCCATTTGAAATTATTCAAAAGTGTTTCCTATGATTTCTTTAAAATAAATCTCTTCACTTCTGGATTTATCTACTTTTTCAATTTGGCCAGTTGACATTAGTTTATCATCAGGTATGATGTTGCATATTGAAGTTTATTAATATCTACAAACTCTTGCCAATTTTTTTTTATCTTTTTGTTGGTACACCAATTAGTATAATAATTACTGGTTCATTTTCCTCTCTGTCAACACCAACCAATAGCATTCTTAAAATCTTATTTAAATACTCAACTCTTCCTCTGAGTCTTTTTCATAAATCTGTTGGTGACAGCTTACCTGTCTTAGGCTCCATAGGAACTATGGCCTGGAATGGATGTACAGCCTGGATAAGAATAGACTCATAAACATTTTAATCTGGCAGGAATAGGTAGCAACTCTAAATTGTTATGGACTGCTCTATCCGGCATTTTGTTTTCTACTAATTTGTTTTATTGGTACTCATACATAACTTGATCAGTGGACAACTCAGCTCCTCTACAAACAAATTGCTGCCCCTTATTATGGTATTCTTTTTTACCCTTTTAATATGAATCAACATTCCTAGTTTGACTTCTTTAGTGAGTAGATAAACAACAAATATAAACAAAGGTGCTGGTTATGATGGCTGAGGGACCATCACTAATAGGCTGTCAGTGGAGGTCCCTCCGCCATCGTAACAGGCATTTCCATCTGCCATTTTACAATGGCTTCTGGACAGGTGTCAGTTGAAAACACCACCCTATGTGGTCAAACAGGCAGGCTTTATCCAACTGCCTCTTGGATATCCCTGTGGTCCCAGAATGGTGGTGGTGCCTATAAGGCACTGCCATAGGGATTATAATGTCCTTTTCTGCAAGTCGTTCTGCGGCAGTCAAACTGCAGCAAAATGGCAGGCCTCCTGGGTCAGAGACATAGATCCAGGAAAGCACCTATGGTGCACCCCTACATATCCCTTTACCATGTGGTAGATACTGCATGGTGCCTGCCATGTAGTACAGGGGTATGTATGGGGTATCTGGTTTGTCCAGAGCGGGTGCTACAGAGCGCAGCACCCGCCACAATACAAAACATGGGCAATGTGACCACCACAGTGGCGTTCGCATCCTAATTTGCCCTGTGGGTCAACCGCCTTGTAGGGTGGCAGTCCCAAATATGATTGGATGGCGGACAGACAAAAGTCTGTCAGCCATTCTAATGACCCCCATTGTTTGTTTTTTTAGTGTTGAACTTTCTCATTTCTTCTGCAAAATCACCAATACTACTCTCTTTCTCCTGTTCTTTTACACCTAAAGATATCAAGTCTTCACTTTTGCAACAGTCCTCTTCAGACCCAAAAAATTGAAATTGTACATCATCACACGCTTTATTTACATCTGCTACAGAACCATGCAGAACAGCTATATTCATTCCTCTTAAACATAATACAGGATTTTTACAGAGTAAAATCTCCTTTCTAACTTCTGCATTTCAGAGTGATGGACAGATAACATTCTTAAATGATGAAATGTGCTTGGGCACAATTTCCTTGTAAGACAAGTCAGAAAATGTCCCTGTAACTTGTAATATTTTCTTATATTGCATGAATCTAGTCCTTGTAATAGCCTAATCTTTTGTCTAACACTTCTATTTCGATGTTGGCATATTCGCATAAAACAATTCAGAATGTATCAATAGACTCCTGTTGAATATTGCAAATACTGCTACAATCACACTTTTATACAAAACATGTGTGCACCTTCCTTAACCTTATTCAGCTAATAATTCTTGTACAATCCTAGGACCCATTTTTTCCATTGAAGTGGGAGAAGCATTTTTCACCTCATAAGATCGACCACTAGTATCAACTGCACATACTAATGAGTTTTCATGAAAATAGCAATAAATAATAATAAGTAAATAAAGGCTCATTTTGTCAAGGCTGGCCGATTCAAGCCCCTTTCAGCACACAGTTGATTGTCAAACACAGGATGTTGCTGGTTTGACCCTGGAATCGGCTTTGCTGATACACTTCTTGGAAGGGTTTTCCAGGGTTGTTGTAGCTACTCCAATTGGGGGATCAGGGGTAGGTGTTCTAGTGTTTGGGGCAAGGTGCAGAAGCCAAGTGAACAATACCTGAATGACATGAGTCACATATCACAGAAAACTAAAAACCAACTTTAGACATGGTACCCTTCAAGCAAATTTCACAGAATGCGCTTTTAGTTTCAAGCACAGGTAAATGCAACCTAATTGGAATCTTCATTTCTGTACAATTATATATTCAGTTCAATACAGGTTCCTACATTTCATACCATGTTTTAAACCTCACAGTTCTCTAATGCTTCACAACTTTTAAAAATACTGCACCTCAAAGTATGTATTTATTTTTTCGGCTTATAATGCACACTGTCACCTTGCAGGCATCCTGGCGCTGAGGATAAAATCATCAGCGCCAGGATACAACCAATGATTACAATCACTGAAGCACTCCTACACCATACATTACACACTTTACATATTTGTAACTTACCTCTGAAATACTGTTGCAGAATTTGTAAGTTATGTTCTTTCCATCACAATAAATGTGATGCACCACTCTCAATTAAGAAAATCCAGTAATAGCTAATTTTTCCTTTCTTTTTCCACAGAAATAAATGTAAGTGACTCATCAAAATACTCCCTTCATTTTTTCAAATTCTAAAACAACATGTATTGGATATTCATATTAACCCTTTATTACTCTCTACTAAAGGAGCCCAATCTGGTTCTGTAAAGTAGTGGAGTCACTTTAGGGTTTGCAGATCCACTGCAGCCACAGTTGTATATCTGAGAAATCTTTACATTTCTCAAAGACTACTGAACATTTACATGTTATTGTTTGTATATTAAGTATGTGTGTCTTATATTTTGGGTAAGTAAGTAGCTATGTGTTTAAATGTATGGGTGAGTGTCTAGGAATGTGGAGTAGTTCTATAGATGACTCACTTAGTGTAAGAGGGCCTGCATGAGTGTATGAGTGGATATGTCAATGGCTGTATTTGCGAGTGAGTGGGTATACGAGTGACGGTATGGGTGAATGAGTGAGTGAATGTGTGTATAGAGCTATAAATCAGTGAATGGGTGTGTAAGCACTGTTATGGCTTTGATAATGGGTTAGAAATTATAAATGCTACCTTAGCTGTATCACAAGAAAAAAATTGAGGTTTACACATGAAATGTAATTGACATTGACTAAGGAAAGTAGCAAATCTACTATTATCTCCAGAAAATCTTTCAGGATTAGCCAAAGGGACAGCTGTTGGGGTAACGACTGTGACTTGGACTGGTTGACTATCTGACCGATCT
Organism: Lissotriton vulgaris; assembly: GCF_964263255.1. Classification (NCBI taxonomy): domain Eukaryota; kingdom Metazoa; phylum Chordata; class Amphibia; order Caudata; family Salamandridae; genus Lissotriton; species Lissotriton vulgaris. Next base: position 2,785 of record NW_028243954.1, on the reverse strand, counting down.
CCTGAGGTATGTGACTGACCAACATCAGTTCCAAATCTAGTTGGCGCTAAAACTGGTTTTCTTTCCTTTGAGGGATCCGTCCAAAAAGAAAACCCCGCTCTAGTTTCATCCAATTCTTGACGAAGCGATTGATTTTCCAATCGTAAATTTTCCATTTCCACTGACATTTTCTGCACTAACTGTGACAACTGTGAAACATCCATGAGGGTGAGTTTACAAACCCAAGAGGAATCGATTTTTTTTTTAAAGGGCTTCGTCTACTGTTGAGAAGTCCTGAGAGTCACTCCTGACGTTTCCTCTTGAAGTTACAAACTCCCAACTCCCTCTTAAACTCAGAAAATGTCAAAAAACACACCAGCTACTGACCATAAGTTTTAGTGGCCCTTGATCACACTCAATTTGAATTCGGTATTTGCTCAGCCTCAACTCAGGACTCCTTTAAATGAAAGACATGAATCAGTAAAAACCTCACTGTAACATGCGTTAGTTTGTTAATGAGATTAGTGAACTGAACTGTTTTCTATCATGCAAGATTCATACCTGAAACCTTCAGCAGTTCTTCTATTCCATGAATATCTGCAGCAGGATGGTAGAAGAAAATACAACAACCTACTCCTTTTAACAACTGCTTTTAAGTTTCTAATCAGATAGCTTCTTGAAAAACATTAAGCCTTCTTTCCTGAGACTATTACAAATTTCCTATTTACACATTTAGAGCTTCACATCTGTTAAATTACATTTGACCCTTGCCTTAGCCAAGGCTTATTTCATTTACTGGAGTCTAGTCTCTAATCAGCAGTTCTTGATAGACTCTTAATTAAACTCTGTTGTTTACTTAACAATATTAAAAACTTTTGACTTTGCCAAGGTTTGTTTCTTTTACCAGAATCAAGTCTCTTGTCTTAACAATTCTTGGTAGACTCTTAATTAAACTCAGTAGTTTATTTAACAATGTTAAAACTTGACTTTGCCAAGGTTTGTTTTCTTTCAGTCTTCTAAAGTAAACCTTTAAGCTTTTAAAAACAACGTAGGACTTCAGATTCGGTTAATTAGCTTAAGTTCTGGAGTAGCGCTAACATTCTTCAGTTCTTTATTTAACTGATAACAATAAATCTTACTGTCCTTTCAGAACCGGGCTCGGTGACTGGAGACTCGAACTGCCTGCTGGTGAGGGAAAACGAAACTCGATACCAGCTGACTCGAAGGAGATTTCTCGGAGCTTCGGTTTCCGTGAAGCCGAGGAAACAACAGGAAAGTGACAGCTTAATTATAAGCTTGTTGAGGGGCTGGGAAAATGATAGTTGAGTTCTTTAAACTCAGGAGTGGATTTTAAGAAGGATTTATGATTGTTTACACGATCCAGCAACACAAGGGCAGCAGCGCTCGTCAGGAATCCAACAAGAGACGAAGCGCCGACCGTGGAAGGAAAGTCTTTTTATAGACCAAGCAAAGTCACGAGAGCAGCGCGAGCCCTCTCTCCATTAATAAGCACAATCACGGGAGCCTGCGTGAGCCTCTCTCGTTAGAGCACACAATCTAAAAGTTAAACCTCAAGGACATACACATGGACTGAAAATCAACAAGCATTGACTAATGCAATTTCCTAAAAAAAACGAATTACATGGACTAAAATTAAGAGTTAGATACAAAAACTACTCCAGTGTGTCACACTAACAGATAATTGAACTGAAAGTTTAATTTAGACATGAACTGAATTAAAATTACACTGAATTAAGTAAGACGACCAGTAGCACCCCTAACAGTCTGCGCCCGTCCGCGACCGGACCGCGCCGGGCGCAGGGCATGCTGCTCGAATACCGCACACTATCAGGTATGATAATAAAGATTTACTCGCCTTACGTTCTAAAACAGTCACCCTTTGTACGGACTGCCCCCCTATTGATCCCCTTATCAGCCCCTTCTTATGTCCCCATTGCAAATGGACATCCCCTGGAATAACTTCTGATGTACTTGACTTGCCTTCCCCTTCAAAGAATAATCTCACTCACTTCAAGGGAGGTCTTATTAATGCCAGGTCTCTAGCCTGTCACTGCCTAGACATATATGACTTAATATTAGACCATGAGTTGGATGCTCTTTTCATCACCGAAACTTGGCTTAATGAATCATCCAACCCTGATCTGGCCACTGCCCTCCCTTCAGATTTTACTATCTTTAGGCGAGACAGACCCATTGGACGTGGTGGCGGAGTAGCACTTGTCATTAAGAAAGCCTTCCCCTGCCATACTTTTGATCTAGGCCACCTTAAAGACAGCGAGGGTATAGGTTTTTCAATCAAAATTAACGCCTCCACCTCCTTCTCGGGGGACTTTTATACCTCCCTCCCGGAAATCCCACTCCTTTTCTAGACTCTCTAGATGAGGTTCTTGGAGCACTTATGCTACAGTACCCCAACTTCACACTATTAGGTGACATGAATCTACATTTGGAATCTCGTGTGGACCCCCACACCATTTCCTTTCAACACTTGTTAAACATTTTTGGACTATCCCAACTTGTCACTGCTGCTACTCACTGTGCTGGACATACTCTTGACTGCATCTGCTCTAATCTCACAACCTTGACCTCGTCCCTCCCGATACCTCAAATTTGGACTGATCATTGTTTTATCCCGTTTGATATTGTGATACCAGCCCCTGCCTTACCCAGCACGAAGCGGTCCCACGCCTCCTTTACAGTCAACTGGTAGAAAGTGACGGAACACATTAAGCTGGACTCTCAACCTCTACCTCAATCCCCAAAAGTAACTGGAGATGAAGTAGTT